>NC_056730.1:1136136066-1136176066 GCF_019279795.1 Protopterus annectens
TGTTTAAGATGAAAAGACTGCCACAGGATATGCCAGTGTCAGCAATATGGGTAACATAGTTGCTTCAACCAAAGACAGTGATGTTCTCCAAGAAGACCTACAAAAAATACCTAGCCGGAACAGTAGTAATGATTTCACTGCTGATGCTAGTAAATACAGAATCATGAGATATGGCAAAAAATATATAAATATACTGCCTGTGATCATGGAACTTGAGTTTTTATTTATAGTTGTATTAAAATGATCAAATCTGTAGTTTTAAAAGAACTCTCTCCCATTATTTGTGTAGCAGTGACATATGTCTCTGCTTATTGTGAAGTTTCCACATTTTTTTCTGCAAATGTTTTCACTGTGTCCTGTGGCTAGGTGATCATGTCATCATATATTGATAACAGCATACATTCACCATTGTTCCCTTTCAATATTCAGGTGTAATTAAAGAATACCAGCAGAGAAATTCTGCCCTGTGGATTGCAAGACTTCTTTAATTGCTTTTTGATATGCTAAATGCAGTTATGGCTTGTACTACATATATCTGATATAGAGTATTTTAAATTTTTATGGAAGCACATTTTACTAGTACAGTTGAAAATGATGACAAGCGTTTAGTGATTAACAAGTCTTTTCACCAGTTGTCCAGGTGCCATTGTGTTTTGTGTGAGAAAAGCAGGTATAGGCAAGGAAAATTCTGTCTTTGTGGCGTTTTTCTGTCACTACTAAGTCTGTCACCGAGAAGATGTTTTTGTGCTGCACATTAGTACACATATTCTGAAAGACCTGGAGAACTTTGTGCTCAGAATTATCATAACAATTTTGTAATAGACTGAAGAACATTGCGAGTTCTGCATTACAGTCTTGTGAATGTCTCCATATTAAATGAAGTAAGCCAAGTTAACTTCACCTTGCTCTGTCCACTAGTTGTATAACTGACACTTTTATACAATATTTCAAACACATCTCATTTTTGCCTTTCTTATTAAACTCATTTCATCTCAAAAATGTGGACTATACATTTTGTATTTTCATTTCCTGGATCCAACTATATTCACAAATTTACTATTGGCAAAAATAGCTTTCTTTTAAGCTCAGTACTACTGTTTTCATAACTCAAACCCAACCACAAACCTGAAAAATATACTTTTTCATCATGTTTTGAAATTTTATACACTACTTTAAGCGTTTTTAATCTATTTTAAATTCTTATATCCCAATATAGCCATCATGGGGATTGCCATAGTCTCAAAATGGAGTTTGGTCCTTTATCATACAGTTTAGATCTTAACTGAGAATGTTTCCACCATTTACCTACATTAATACTGTTGTGAGTAAATAGCTTTTATAAATTCTGAGAAAGCGGATTATGTGCCTCTTTTTAACTTGAATTACTTTAATCTGTGCTTACTTTAATTTAACATTGTAAAACCTTACACAGTGCAGTTGCATGTTTTAGTACAAAGTTGGTGAAAAGCAGGTTATTGTTCAATATTATCTTACAACATTCAAGATTCTCCTCCTTATCATTCTTGCTAGGTGTGAACATTATCAACTCCACTCACTCATCCGTCACTGACTTTGTCACCTCAAAGTGCTAGTAGCTTCTGATATTGTGCTTTAATTAATAGTTATATGGATAACAGCAACACTTTACTGGCCAAAAATAACAGCATTTATCAGATGTTTACAAAGTTTGCAATGTAACTCATCCCTGGTCTTCATATAAAAATTTTTTCCAACAATATTTTGAAATTCCTCTCTCCCAAAGGCAATGCAGCCATTAGTAAAATAATCCTTTAGCCCATTCCCAAGCTACTAGAATATGGCCTACCCCTCTTAGCATACTTTTCAAAAAATCTAGACTTGTAGAGATTTTATAGTTATTTTCAATTCATCTTCCTTTCTCTACCCTGTGAACATCGGTGTTTCTATTTAGCACAAGCCAAGAGGGTTCCAACCAGTATAAGAAAGATCCATCCTTCTGTTTCTTACACTATTATAACATATCATACAAAATAACCCACTCTACAAACTTCCCTAAACTAAAACCACAACCTCTAACTATAACCTACCTTCATGCTCATACAAATCACTCATTTTAGGCAGACCTGCAACCCCATTTCATATACCTAACCATGCCTTTTTCATTACTGGATCCAATTTATGGGATAGCCTACCAGCAGATATTCCAGCCAGCCCAGCAGGTGTGGATCTCATATCCAAACTAATCCCACACCTGCAGGAAACAGCTATGTGCTCTTGTTTCTCACATTGTGCTATCACATGACATTTCACTTGGTAGCATCATAGTCAGTCTACATGGCATCAGCATCAACCATATCTTACCATCTTGTACATAGATGTCAGGGTGTCACATCAACAGTAACCATCATCTAGAGCCAAATGTTCACAACGGCAGGTGGCTATATATCACTACTTAGTCTTTCAGCAAAACTTAAACAGATTTTATAATAATGATAATTATAGTAGTAATAATAATAATAATAATAATAATAATAATCATAATAATACTCTGCTAAGGACATTCTGCCTAGTATCACTCCATCTGTTACTACCTATGTTATTATAACTAAAAAGATTTCTTTTGCAAAATTACTACCTTAAAATATAAATTATGCATACAGAAGAGCTCTATGGAAACTGGCATGCTTTCGATTTTTTTTTCTATTATTTCTGACTACAAATGCGCACTTCAGTTAGGTCTAGCTGATGATTACCTGATGATTACACATATGTCCTAACATGTCTTTATATCTAGTGAAAGAAACGCTGTCAGCACCTCACATGTCACATACTGGCTCTAGCATCTAGCCCATGTGTCACATACTGGCTCTAACATCTAGCACAGTTTGTTAGTGGAGATCTCACTGCTGTTGTGCATTCCCTAATTCATTACATTCTGTGTTTTATACCTCAAGAACAAATGCTCCAAGTCTACAAAATAATAACTTACAAATAATGTGTTTTGATATTTACTCAGTCAGAATTAATTCTTACACAAACTCTTTTTGATAAGTATTAATCTCTTTGTGAAGAGACAACTGTGATTTGAATGGGCACAAACATGTAATCAAAGTAGGACTGATTGAAAACATGTGACAAGGCCAAAAGCAATCCAGTAAAATGACACGCATCTGCTCATCTCAGAACTCAGGAAGCTATTTTAGGAAAGTAACTCCTGTGCCAAATTATTTCATAAGCACAAAAGTGCTCATCGCTATGGATATGTGAACTAGTTGACAGATTACTAACCATGGTCATCAATGGACACCGGGTGACCCTACTCCATACTCAGTTCTGATTCCTCCTCTTTGTTACCCTCCAAATCACCCCTACATTCCTAGTGACAGTAGCAAAAGCAGCAGCCAACAATCTAAACAAATTCAGCAAGCATATGCATGCCTGAATGTGAAAGACATCATACAAGTCATCATTATAACGAGCTGTACTTACAGAGCCAATAAATGGAAATGGATCTCTGCAAACAAGGCTGTATTCTTTGAAATTGTTGTTAAACCTGTGAAAATCCATATCAGCCTGGTGGCACAGAGGCAGAGTGCCTGCCTATGATGCTTCTACCAGCAGGGTGTGACACAAGTGATTGCAATCCAAAACACATCTGTTTTTACTGAATAGGATGTTTTTTTCTTTCTGTCTTCCACAGCCATCTATGCTCTTGTGAAGATAGCAGCAGGGGTGACTACAGCATGCACCACTATAGGGAAGTGACAGCAGGGTGTAATCATGAAGCCACATGAATACTTTGGTATACAGCAAGGACCGTGTCAAGTCACAATCAGTACAGTGACCTGAACAGTAACCTTAGGCAAGGTCTCTATTCACTGTAAATAAATGGCATACAGTAGGGGTGGTACATGCTAGAACCTATGTACCAGATCCTTGTACTGTTCACAAAAGGATGCTACTGCCATTGAATATCAATGTACACTACTGTATGCCTACAGCAGTCCAGGTACACAGCAGGCATATACAACAACATCCGTGATTCAGACTTCTAAGTTTTAGTATACACCTTGCAAAAGGAGCTTACATTTATATCTATACTTGTGTGGAATGATGGCACCGATATTACAGAATATGGCCTCAATGGTTTTGAAACTCAGATGATGGGCACAACGGAACACAGATGTGGAACAACATCCAAGGTAAACAAGGCTGAATGCATAAAATAAAATAAAATAAAATAAAACAAAAATGAATACAGAGCACTGATTCTCTAGTCCACAAATACAGAGTACCAGGTGTAGTAATAGGGAACTGTAACCACATCTAGAGGTGCCTACTCCGGTTACATCAGTGGGTGGTGGACGGTGCCGGATACCCTTATTATTATAAGATCCAAATGAGATATGCTCCACAGACAAAGCAAATGTGGCAGAAATGTATTTAAATCATTGACTGCTGTGTCTGCACAACATGGCAAATCCAGTTGCTGTGCTGTTGTCCCAGTGTGTCACAAGTAAGTGCCTTTACTTGCGGTCCAGTACTAGACAGTGACACCACAGCTGATGCACACCAGTGTCAGTGGAGATGTCCTGCAGTACTGTGTAAATAAGGCCATCCACATCTAGTCCTGTGCCTGAAGAGCCATGTCAAAAGTTACCTTAGCTTCTTCCATTAGCCTGTCTTGGAATGGCACAAGTAACTTCAGAACATCGGATGGCAAATGACACTAACATGTAGGTGTTCACTGATAAAAGTTCCAATATCATTAAATAAAGTATGTGGCTGTATAGCCCTCCATACTAAGCAACATCTATTTAGGTTAACATTTCAAAGTTATTTTGTGTCATCCACCCTGCTGCCACCATGTCTATACTCCATGTGCATGATCTGCATCTGAGGTGGTTCAGTTGTACAAACACGCTGGAGCTGGGGCCAAATATACCATGCACGGTGCACACATTCAGTTTAAGCAGCTGTGCACTATGTTTGCAAATAAAGCACATTACCTTGAATGCTAGATATTGCTAAAGAATAGCCTTGCTGCTTTACTGATGGAAGTAGATGTTTAATGCAAAGGCGTACTATACCCTGAAATTATTTTAGATGTTGTTTGTTCATTGCTGGGCTAGTAAAATAGTGCTAATATCAACTACTACTTTTAGATTAACTCTTCAAGAAATAAAGCTGAAGTGTTACTGCTGTCACCATAACTTCATCTGAGCAACATTACAGCTGCTTATTACTCCAGAGTGGCACAGATATAGCACTATAACACTTAAAAGTGAAGGATGCAGTGTTGCCTCTGATGGATGAAGACCCAAGCACCTACTGCTAGTACCACCATCCCAAGAATCAGGGTCCAAGTGAATCTGCAGTCATTCAGGCTACTATACCTGCCAAAGGCAGAAATATCCATCTACTGAGCTCCTCCATGATGGATTCTGAGTAGCCACTCCTAGTGACAACAGTCTTCAGTCTATCATTATGGACAGTTGGACTACCCTTGTTTCTCCTGTCAGTCTTGCTGACTTGGGTCTCTTGAGGCAGCATAGCAATTGCTTCATGTACACAGACAGCCATCTACTAATAACAGACTCTAGTACAGAGTGCGAGAGATGTAGTTACACCAAGAATCTAGAATCCATATTCTCTCTCACTCAAAACAGGAACATGGGAGAAGGCTGTCAACTCACTCACCACTACATATGCTCATAGTACCATTACTCATACACATAGAATGCATCAAACATGTAAATCCAAATACACAGAGGTTCTCTTGAAAAAACTTACCAAAACAACAGAGAGCTCCAAAATACAAGACTACTACAACTAACACAGTCCCCACAGCACCCATGACACATAGCAACACCAGTGTCGCAACCATCAAGCCATTAAGGTGTAACACTCAAGAAACAAATTTTCTTCTCATTGGAGACTCAATAGTGAGACCTACAGATGTCCCACTCAACAGGTTGGACAAGGAGGAAGTCACAGTCAGCTGCCTGTCTGGTGCCAGGATTCATCAGATCATGCATGCACTCAGGTGTCTCACAAATAAGTACCATTATGAGTCTGTCATAGTTCATGTTGGTGTGAATGACCTAAGATGTACCTCACTGGACTATATGAAGAGAGGCAAAGTTGAGCTCTCTGAGTATGTGTCCCAGGCAGGTATGTCCCTAGCCTTGAGCAGCATACTACCCTCACCTAGAATCCTGCCACAGTATAAACAAAAAATGATTGATTTCAATAACTGGCTTAGTTTTTGGCATCGTTCAGTGGGGATCCAGTTCCTGTCAGCCTGGGAAGCCATGGTCGACAAACCTTGTTGCTTTGCCAGAGACGCTTTGCACCTAGCACCTCTAGGCTTTGGGCTTCTGGCCAAGGCTCTTGCCACTACCACAGTGGCTTTTTTAGGCAAGGTCTCGAAAAAAAATTGCCAATGTGAAATTAACCAATCAAATCAAAATAAGGGACATGCTGCTAAATGCTAGGAGCTTAAACCAAAAACTGCACCCACCCCGGAAGCACTTCTGTCACTAGAAGATGTAGATGTCTATGCAGTGACAAAAACCTGGTTCAGGGCCTCAGTGAGTACCCTGGCCTTGTAAGGCTACAATACTTTCCACACCTTTGGACTGCAAAATGAACATGTGAAAACAAAAGGAGACAGTGTTTCAATCTATATTAGAGATAAATTCACCTCCTGTTTAGTTAGACTGGATAACGCCATGGAGTTATTCCAGGTCCAAGTTACTGTTGGTAAGACCCCCATCCATTCAAGTCATAGCCAGTTATAGATCCCCCTCCATGAGACACAACACCCACAAAGTTTACTTGACCAAACTGGATACAATCTAAATTTTACCTAACACACTGGTTATGGGGGATTTCAATTATCCCACTGTCAACTGGGAAACCTATGGTAGCCCTAACTCACCAGTGCAAAAGTTCCTTGACTTTATTAATACAAACACCCTGGAACAAACATTCTGGATCTGGTCCTCACACACATGTGAAAGAGATGCATTGCCGCAACTCTCAGACCCTCATTAGTTAAAACTGACACAAATCAGTCACCTTTGAGCTGGCACTAACACCAGAGCTCACAAAGGGTGAAATCAGAATAAAAAACTTCACCAAGGCAAATTATACCCTCCTAGGTGAAGGTATAAGTGCTTTCTAAGCCCCACCCCAAGCTGGAAGTGTTAACTACACTGAAGCTTACACTAAAGCCCTGTACAATCACTTGCATAAGTGTATAAACGCGGCCGTACCAGAAAGAATCAAAGCCAGAGCACCAGGTAAAAACCATCTGCCATGGTGGACATCCAGCATCAACAAACTTTACAATAAATGCAAAAAAGTTGCTGTCCAAGAAAACAAAGGCAAGGCCCAAACAATGAAAAAGCACCCTCCTCAGCCTCAACAGTTAAATAAGACAACTTGTCAAATCTTCCAAGGGCTACTTTGAGAGAAACTTAGCAAGTACAGCCAAGCATACCCATAAGGCCTTTTACAACTGTGTATGTAACCTAAAGGGTAAGACCCAAGCATGTGCAGAACTGGTGGCAAATGGTATCACACACTGACTCCACAGAGACAGCGAACCTGCTAGTGGAGAGGTTTGGTGAAAATTTCACTCCCTTATCCCCTCTTAACTTACAACAAACCCTCCCCCACCCCCAACCTTACATATCTGAAGGGCAGGTCCTCAAGGCCATGTCCAAGGCAAAGAACATGGCCTCTATGGGACCAGATGACATCCCAGGTTGTCTTCTAAACAGGCTAAAACATGAACTAGTATTATCACTAAGTACCCTTTTCAATCATTGCCTAACCACAGGCTTTGTTCCTGCGGAATGAGGAACAGCAACAGTTATTCCCTCCACAAAGGTGGCCTAGCAACAGACTTGTGGAATTATAGACTCATAAGCCTGACCAGCCTCATCTGTAAGACCATGGAACATATTATTATAGACTTTATAAATAAAGACATAGGTGAACGCCAAACCCTGGATCCTACCCAATTCGGCTTCGTGAAGGGCAGATCCTGCCTGTTAAATGTGGTGGATTTCTTTGCAAATGTGACCAAGGCCATTGATGAGGGCAAATCTGTACACACAGCAAACCTCAACCTAGCAACGGCTTTCAACACAATTCCACATTCAGGCAGTATAGATAAAATGAACAAATTGAATGTAAACTCCTTCGTTATAAGATGGGTTGTCAAGCGTCTCACAAAATGGACACACACTACCAAAGTGGGTGGCTCCACATCAACCAGCAGACCTGTTACCAGTGTAGTGCTATAGGGGTCAGTGCTGGGCCCCCTACTGCTTGGTATATACTTCTCAGAAGTTTGGGTCAAAACTAAGGGATTGCGGTTGACAAAGTTTGCAGATGACTGCAAACTAGGTGCAATCACTGAATCCCCAAATGATGTCAGTATACTCCAGGAATGTCTCACTCAAAACAACAACTGGTGTATTAGTCACTGTCTCAAACTGAATGCAAAGAAATGCATCATCATTCCCTTTGGCACAAACAATGTACCCTCACACTATTAAATCAACAATAATACCCTAGGTACCCATGAAGTGGTAAGGAACCTGGGATCACAAGTTGACTGCAACATTAACTTCAACCACCACGTGTCTAGTGTAGTAAGGATAACTTTCTACATAGCACACTTGATTAGTAAAGGCATCGCCTTGAGAGCAAAAGAAGTTATAAACCCCCCACCCATACTTGGCACTTATCCGGCCCATAATTGAGTATAACCCCACATTTGGCATGTACTAATCACCTGCAGCAATTAGAGAGACCTCAGAGGTTTCTAACAAAGAAGATCAAGGGGTTTCAGCATGTGATTTACACAGACTGACTAAAGTCCATGTCACTGTACTCCATATCATACAGATGAGACTTATGCCTGGCCTACAGAGCAATCCAAGACCCAAACCTAATGAACTTGCTGCATATCCATAAATCAAATGGGACTACAGCTACCCATTCCAGGGACCTAAATATGGCCTGCAACTTAAATAAGACATGCTGGAGAGACAAAGTTATGTCCCAGTGGCTGCCATGTCTTTGGAACAGGCTACCAATTCACGTAAAACAGAGCACCTCTATGACAGCCTTCAAGAGGAACCTGGACGAGTGAATGGGGCACCACAAATTCTTACTGGGGATAGAGCCCACAACCATCCTGCACATGGGCAGTACTTACTAAATGTAATCTTGGGTATCGATTAGCATTTCTATGGTATTACATTGGGATGAAACGGCTAAGCTTAAAGTGACCTCTGGGTTGATAGCCTAGTAATCTCCTATGATCCTAAATGACTGTCACAGGGTTAGTGATGTATTGTTAGCATAACAGTCTTTGCATAGCAATAACTAGAGAAACATGCACACACACACACACACACACACACACACACACACACACACACACACACACACACAGCAAAAGGACGAAAGCACCAAGTAATACACCATCTTTCTTGGAGTAAGCTGCTGGAAAGGGCGGTTTGGTTATGACGTGTATGTATGTAAATATATATATATATATATATATATATATATATATATATATATGTATATATATATATATATATATATATATATATATATATATATATATACATACATATACATACACACATACAGATTCAATTCATAACCTCGAAATACTGAAACATCGAATTTCAGTATATCAAAACTATGAAACTGAATCCACAAAACACCGAAACTACAAAACCCCGTGCCCAAAACCACGAAATTCAAAACTCCGAACAAACCGCATACACTACACCATACATACACCACAACACCCACATCACAACATAAACAAACAAAAACTACACACATACACAAGTCATACACACATAAGCAGGGGGGCTACACCACTCACACTGCCCCTACTTATATATACTAACTCCGAGATCGCACAAACAGGAAACAAAAGCAAACTCACACACACACATTCTCCAGTCCCTCACACACACATCAAACATATCAGCACACTCAAACACACTCTAACCCCACTCAAATCCCTTACAAAACACTCACTTACCTGACAAAACACCTAGATCCACACACGGCAGCACGCACCATAAACACACAATCCCGGGCATCATGTAGTGTAATGCCATAACCAATAATTCGAGATATTCGAATTCATGATTATGAAATTTCACTATTTTAAACATTCGGGTTTATAGTCTCGAGATATTGAAATTTGACATTTCAGTATTTCAAGATTATAAACGGCTCCCATATATATATATATATATATATATATATATATATATATATATATATATATATATGTACACATACATGCATGCACACACACACACACAAAAATGTGTTTGTGAAATGGATGCCAAGAAATTCATCTCAAGAGGGAAGCTCGAGAGGTGAATCTTGGCATCTATGTGGAAAACACAGTTTGTTATGATTGGCAACATGGTCTTAATTCTTTGAAGTGCATGGAGCTTTACTGTTCAGTTACAGAAAAGAAATGTGAGAGCACCAATTGTTTTACTGGCTTTCAAAGCCTTTAAAAGTTGGTATAACATTTCGGCACTCTCAAAGTGTCCACTGGCTGAAATTAAGTATCTCTGTGAAATATGAAGAGCTATAAAAGCTGTTAGACACTTCATTCTGTCATACATATTGCTAATAAGTGTAGCAGAATAAGGTTCTAACAACTTTTAAAAGCTGTTTGACCTACTGCTGTTTTACTGTCTGACAATTAACCCAGTGTAATACCCAATTTTAACAAAGCATAAGAGTGCTTAACAAACTTTTTCTAAGGTTTGTTAAGCATACTACATACTGTTAAGATTGGGTTTCACTCTAGGTAAATGCTTTACAAGTTTATCTTTTTCCCCAATATTGGAGATTTATCTTGGGACTCCATGCATTACATATACATGCAAATGCACTCATGCATACACATGCGCACAAATGCATGCACAAACATGTATACCTATATTTTGTTCACACGCATACACACGAGCATGCAAACCCAGCCATATGCCCCTACACATCGACGCATGTACGCAAGCATGTGTATACATGCAAACAATTTATGCTCTAAGGTCCAAACTGAAGACTGTTTTCATGTAGCACTTGGTCAGATTTCACTTACATACAACTGAAGTGGAATCAGAATGTTTGTCATATTCCCACTGTATTCCCATAGTTCTCATGCTCCAGTTTACTTATACATTCAACACTACCTGTACCACAAGGAAGGACATTTTTACCTTTCATGGCCATTTTCATGTCACACACGTGACAGTCCTAGAAAGATACATTAGTAAACAGGCATTGACAGCAGACATTAGTAATATAAATGAAATAGAGTTTAAACTTCCTTAGCAAACTTTCTTTAAAAATGGGCTTATTTATGTATGACACTTCATAGATAAATAACCAAAACATAGCTGATGAATCCTACTAATGTTGTGATCAGCAAACATATTTATAAAAATTTTAAGTAGTTTAGGGATTACTTCTATAGCATACTGTCTATCAGTTAAGTCATGTTTCAGACTGATACTGCAAAATGGTATATCCAACAGTGCAAACAATAACAGAGAAAGAAAAACGTTGTACAAGGAAATGAAAAAACAGAGTTGTCTCATGGGGTGCAGAAAGTGTCATCCCACTTTAAAAAGCTTTAACAGTGCCACAAGCAGGCAAACAATACAACTGATCATACTGTAGCAAAGCTGAAAGCCCAGGAAGTTGAATTATCTGATGAGGAATTTACAGTACTTAAATTCATTCAGTGCTGGCTGGTATGTTTAATGTAAACCATGGTAACTGCACACAGGCGTGAGCAGATACAGAATGTCAGGAATGTACCTATATCAGTGTCTTTACTACAGTACATATGTAGGGTCTGAATGTAACTCCAGGACAGTGCATCACATTCCACTTAATATGATTTGACAGATGCACTCAATCATTCATTCATCTTTGCTGTGGTATAATCTGGTTCTAGATCACAGGATAAGCAGAATCTGTCCTGGCACTTAGTGGGTACAAACTAGTGAAGTTGATCCTGAACAGGATACCAACCTATCACGGAATACAAAGACCCCCGCCCCCCACACACACACACACACACACACACACAACATACAGGCAAGCAAGCACATGCACACACAAGTACACAAATACACACACACACACACACACACACACACACACACACACACACACACACACACACACACACACACACACACTCACTCATGCACTTGCCTGCTATGCATACACAAACGCATGCACATACGCATGCACACACCTAGGCACATTGTTAGGATAGTGAAAGGAAACTTTAACACCTACTGAAATTTCACATGACCAAAGTAAAGCTGTAGAGGCGTTACACAGAAAGCACCCCAGCTGGAAACCAAACCAAAAAGACAGGCACTGTGAGGCATCAATACTAAGTGTTGCACTACTATACAACCCTAAATCTGTCACCATAACTCTCAAACTATCCCCTTTATTCAATTAACATAAGGACTTCTTCTTTCGGCTTTTCCCGGTTAGGGGTCGCCACAGCGGATCCCCTGTCCGCTCATGATTGGCAGTGGAGTTTTACAGTGTCGAGTTGCCAGCCTGGCACCCAACCCTCTACAGAAGACACACACACACACACACACACACACACACACACACACACACACACCTAGGACCAATTTAGAGTGTCCAATCCACCTGCACCATGTCTTTGGGATGTGGGAGGAAACCAGAGCACCTGGAGGAAACCCACGCAACCACAGGGAGGACATGCAGACTCTGCACAGAAGGCACCCCAGCAGAGGATTGAACCGGAGAACCTCTTGCTGTGAGGAGACAGTGCTAACCACTGCACCACTGTGGCATTTAATTTTATGCTGGCTAAAAGTATTCAAAGAAAAAAAAGTTTCTTTCATTTGTGTACAATTGTATTATAAACTCAAGGTATTACCCAGAAATACCTGAGACTATTTAAGTAGTTTTATCTTAAAATGTCTTCATATACCCATATTGGCAGAGAATAAAACAAAATGCATAAAAACTTCCCCTTATTCAAAGTTGATCCAGCTATTCAACCCTTCACAAACTAGCAGTAAAGACGAGACAGTCTGCACCAGTTTTGACGTATGTTAAGACAATTCGAAGCAGACTGAATACACATTTTTTGGGGGGCATTTAAATCAACTCAAACTATTTGGTATAGTATAATTAAAGGCTACTCTCTCTTTATTGCTATCATGGAAGACTGTTAAGTGGTACCACTGCTGTCTAGGGATTCCTGTGGAGCAAGCATCAATGTAAGGTAACTACTTACTTTGTGTCCTCTTGAATTAAATTCTTTGTAATGAAAAAAAAATCCTTAAAAGGAAGGAGCTTTATACAACTGGAAGCCATTCTGTAAATCTTGTCTGGATTTGTGGAGATTCCCAATAAAATTTCTAAATATAATAAAGAGGTAGCTAAGGATATGTAACAATTTAACAGTCAATTACAACGGGTACTCATTTACAAGTTCAAGAAGTAAGCCAGTGCATTGTTCATAACTTATGTCTGCACACTTTTCTTATCTTTCTTTAAATGTGCATCTCTGATGTGCTACTTAGCATATAAATGTTTGCTTTTGATAGCTTTCTGTTAAGTTTAGTTTAGGACATTGTTTTGTACTTAAGTTTTGATGATATAACTGCTTTTATATAGTGGAACTTTTCTTTATGCTGTTTGTTGTTTACAGCTTCAAAACCATTTATCTTGCACTTTCACTCTTAATATAACTACATCTTCCACTAAGAACTGTTTAGCTTCAAACTGACTTACCTGGCAAGATAACATACTTCTAGCCTGCGTAATAGCTGTATCCTTCAGTTGTGGTGTTTAATATCTAACTGTGGATTTTACATAATTATTAAAATGGAAAAAGGAAATATGTAATGAAAATTGACTTATTTAATATCACCTCACACAAAGGGCTGCAGACCCCTGCAGTTTACCCAGCATGTAAGTAAATTCGTTGCATTTTGCAATGACTTATTCTGCTAGTAGTTTCATCCAAATATGTTTGCAGGACTGCATGTTGGTTAAGTAAATCTAATGAACTGTTGTATATCATTTGGATCTAGTTAGGCTACAGGGATGTTTTTCCTCTGCAGTGAGCTTCTGAGATGTTGTCATTGCCTACTGACGCAGAACAGCATGTCCAAAGACATTATAGGACTACAGCTGTATTGCCTGAGCAGAGCTGTAGGGATTGTGTTCTTAGCAGTTAGACTTGTCAAAATATTACTTTAAGTGCTCCAAGAAACTAAAAAGCAAGGAAGGGTTATGGTGGAAATAATGTTTCTTCCACAGTTTTGTGTTACTATGTGTTGTCATAGAAGAAACCGTTTAACAAGAGTGCACTGAGAGATCAGCTGTGGCTCCAAGATATGTGCCCACCATCACAAGGGTTGTGCACCATCACTTTCTGTCACTTTTGCACTGTTTAATGGCCATCCTTTCAGCTGATCCGTGGTGACTTAATACATCTACTGTCAATATGAGTCAGCTTATAGTGTGAATAAACAAAAATAACACTATAAGAACTGGCACTGCAGAGCTGCAGTGGTGAAATAATGTATCCAATCAGCTTTGCCTAAGGTGTGATCAAGCAAAACTGTACGACAGCATGAGACTGGCTGAACTCGGAAAACAGAACACAGTTGCTACTTCAACATTTTATGATCTGTTGAAATTGCTAGCAATTATCTCCACCAAAGATAAATGCATGAAGTATTAAAATGCTTTCTGTCCTCAAAATGTCTTTCATATGAACAAGACATGGCTAGGAGGCATTCAGATAAATGTCTTTTTCCAGAGGCAAAGTTCCAAACAGTGCTGGGCTGGCTGAGTTGTTTCTATCAGTGTTGATACTATGACCCATTGAGTGACCCCTTCGACTTGCTGCAATCTTACTGCGACATGGGATTTTCCTTAAGAAACGTAGTCACTCTTCAGACATTCAGAAAAGGTATCTTGTGAGTCTTACAAATGTTCCCTGACTTGACGACTGCAGATTGTCTCCCCAACACACCCCCAGCACCTCATTGTGACTGAATTAATTGGGAGTTTGGCTAGTACATTGTAGTGGTTTGCCCAGAACTGGGGATTGTAGATTTCTGGAGATTTATGTGATGTTATAAGTATATGCTTACATTTGACTACATTTAAAACATTAGAGGCTGCTGCAGGATTGCAGTGGCTATTCCTTACACTACAGAATATTTAACAAGTAAATGTCACGGTTGGCATCCCTTGGTAGTTTCTGCATTCAGTGCTCAGCTCATGGTAATTATTCCCACTATAATGAGTTAATCTTCCACTGTCTACAGCCATCATTAAGGGGTAGCTACAGCCTGGAGCAAAAGAAAGGATTTTTTTCCTCATCTAACTGCATACTTCATTTGGAATTCAGCTTCTATTCTTTAATTATTCAAGCAAACAGTGGGTGAAACCAATGAAGCTTTAGTATCTAAAATAATAGAAATTCACTAAAACATTTTTCACAGTATTCAAAGAAACATTTAATTTGATTTCAGATTTAAGCTTTTAAATAATGTTATTTCAGATATGCATATCTTACAGTCTTAGGTTTGTGTGTTATTATCACCTTTATTGTTGAGGTAAGGCATAAATTAGTTCAGCATGACAAGAATGAAATCACTTATATTTGCTTAATGTTAAAACTGATGGTGGCAACATTATGTATAATAAATATTTAAAACTTAAACATCAAAGAAGGTATTCATAAACCCATAGAGCTTATGTGAAATACTAATTCCCAAAGGCCTTCTTTTTAGTTTCAGTTTTACCTGCTGTCAAGAATTCTGGCTATATTTGCATCTCAAGTACATGTTTTGCACTAATATCTCCCTCTGCAATGCATCCATACTATTCTAAACTTCTAAATAAAACTGAACAAATAAATCAAGGAAATTCAGCCTTATAAAACATTAAAAATACCTTATCTTGAATATAGACTCTCAACTATAAGATCAACTATGGCCACAGCAAACACCAAACTTATTAGAACTCGTTCCAAAGCTAGTCTCTCCCTCACTTTATTGATATTTATCAGTTATATAACATCCTTTCACAACTAAAATGCCACATATCTACAAATCTCCGTAACCACACACCAACATTCTCTTCAAACTCCACCCCCAAATATTATATACCTAAACACCATCCTTCATACAAATTAAACTCCTTACAGAAATCCCCTATCTAGTCCTTAACCTATCAACCAATCTAAACCTCTGTGGTGACATACACCCAAACCTTGGACCTAAAAGCAACAGAAAGCAAACCACAAAAAAAAAAAAAAAAAAACAAAACTCGAATTCTCATCTCATATCTCCCTTAAAAGCTCCGACATATTTCTGATGAATATAAATCTGAGAAGCATCCTCAACAAAATACAAGGCCTACATGCTAATTCATCTCTATACTCTCCTGATATTATTAACCGTAACAAAAGCCTTTCTGAAACCATATATAAATGATAATGTAATCTTTCCTCCAGGATACAATATATATATATATATATAGGTTAGACAGGACTAGCAAATGTGGAGGAGGGGTGGCCATTATGTACAAATCAAATCTCAAACTAGAATGATTAGACACAACCAAACAAACTTTTAAAAGCACTGAAATTTTATTTACCAAACTAGAAACAAACCCCAACAAATATTTAATTGTCATAGCTACTTACATACCACCAGGCAACAGCCTCACAACAATTGATGAAATACTACACTACACATCACTGACATTCATGACATCATGAAACCATTATTATGGGTGATAATATAGACTGGAACACATACAACATTGATAACCCCAAAAACTTCATAAACCTCCATGGCTTTAAACAACTCATTCAAACCCCAACTAGAATAGATAAATCCACCAAATAGCAATCAGCTCTGAACTGGATCCTAATTAATAAATGACCTCAAACCTTAGGAATAGTATCAGCAACCACCTCCCAATATACCTACTAAGACAAAAACCTAACTCCCCTAAAAACTTCACAAGTCAAAACACTTTCCCTACATAAAGCAGAAAAATACTTTAATGCAACTTTTTTCAACATTCTCAACAAAGTAGCCCCACTTAGAACCGTAAGAAGTAAAGCAAATTATACGCCAGGGCTGAAAAAAAAATCTAAAAACCTACTCAAACAAAGGAAAAAATCCTGGTCTGTATGGCACTCTAACAAAACCTAAGCTAATTAGGACCACTACTGTAATCTCAGAAATAAAGCCAAGACCCAAATAAAGATAGATTAAAAAAATTACTACACTTGATATCCGGGCAAAAAAAAAATCACAACAACCCTTAAATTCTGGTCTGCCCTAAAATAACTTCAACAGCCAGTCCTACAAATATCCCCAGCCCCAACTGTTACTTCTAGTCAAGAGAACATAGCTGAACAATTTAATACTTTCTTCAATACATCAGTAAAAGCACACACTAAACATCGCTGCAACTCCCCACTAATTATACCAACCCCTCTAGTGGAAAATAATGATACCTTTCACTTTAAACCTGTCGCAACCAATATCATCAAAAACCTACTCAGTAAACTGAAACCAACCCCTCTAGCTGCTAATACTTACCATCTCAATCCCTCAGACTTGCATCAGAAACAATAGCATACCCTATCTCTATCTTGATTAACTGCTCTATCACTGAACAACAATTCCCACAACTCTGGAAGCTATTATATATCACCCCACTTCATAAAGGAGACAAATCTACAGATATCTTAAATTACAGGCCCATAGCAATTTTATTCCCACTAGCCAAAATCTTAGAAAAATGCATTCATACACAGCTTATGAACTACTTCCTAACCAACAACCTCTTAACAGCTCCATAACATGGTATGTGAAGTTATTAATCTCACCGATTATTCTCACTGATGGGTTGGAGCCGATTCTCAGCTCCGACACAGCCCCTTATCCCACCACGCACTGCTAGAATTACCTTAGATCTAGTTTGCCGCGGCAAGAGAGATCTTGGTGATCCAGATAGCTCAGACCATTTTAGAAACAGAATTACAGCAAGTTTTTAAAAAGTTTTCCTTTTTGTTATATTTATGTAGTGTGTGTTAGTTTAGACAGTTTAGATAGTTTAAATTGTTTTAAATTATGGACTTGTTGGCTTTTTAATTGGTGTGGGCCTTTAGCCCCTTTTCCTACTATTAATCCCTTTAGTAGTTAGTTTTTTTTCTGTGAGACTCTTAGTCCCATATTTGTATTATATTTTTATTTATATATATTTTACTGTTGTAGATAGTGCCCGGGTTGGGCTTAGTTGTTTGTGAATCTATTTACTGTTTTTCTCTCAGTATGTCAGAGGATTGGGAGAAATTCCATCCCAAATCGGGTTTTAAAAAATGCCCAGATTGTGGGCAGAAAATGTGCATCACTGACGGACATATTCAATGTGTCTACTGCTTGGGGGCCAAGCACCTCCAAGACACCTGTAGCATTTGCCACACCTCTTCAAGAGTCCTCTTGGAGAGAAGGAGGAAACTTATAGACAGAGGATTGCTACAGCAATCTTTTTCAGAGGTTTTGAATAGCCATGAAGGTGCTAGTACATCTTCCAAATCTTCAAAATCCAAGTCTTCAGATAAGGCATCCAAAAAGGCTAAAATTTCAGAAGGAGGATCATCGGTTCCACAGTCATCGGAGTTAAGTGTACCTTTGATTCAGAGCCAGCTCTCAGTATTGGAGCCGGTCTCCAAAGTTCCTTCTTCACCTCTGCTCCAGTCAGCATCATCGGTGCATTCAGCTAAGTCTTCAGTCAGCCTTTCAGATTTGGACATGGATTGGCTAGTGCAGAAGCTTTTACAGGCACCAGGACTTGCCAAATTGTTGTTGGCCCCAACCAGCTTGTCGATGCCGAAGACCATGGAACCAAACTTGTCTACTTCTCCTCTGAGCTGTAAGGAAGTTGAACCGATGATGGTCGGACCCTTTGAGCCGATATCCACTCCGGGGTTATCGGCTCCATCTACTTGGATGTCCTCAGTGCCGACCGAGGGCTCTAGGAGCCGACGCTCTCCAGTCGGGTCCGGGGAGGATAGTTGCACTGACTTGGTGCAGACTCTCCCTCTCGGGGCTTCGGCTCAGATGAGCTTAGCTCCTACCTCAGGCTCGGAGCCCAGGATTTTGATGCAGAAGGATCGGACAGTACTCTCGGGTCCATCCACTCCTCCTCATCGGAGCCAAGGTTCCTTCAATGCTATGAGGAGAGTTTTGTCTTCAAGTACAACATCAGCATCGGTTCAGCTTTCCCTCTCCCCTCAAGCTCCTGTGTCTACTTCTGCATCTACCGACCCCTCTAAGCATAGATACCCTGAGACTCAAGTAACCCCACAAGGTGTCCCCTGCTCTTCTGAGACCTTCCCAGACCCCCCCCACTGAGGAGGTGCCCAGAAAGAGACAGTGCAAGAGGAGGCATTTAGACTCACCACAGGAGTCTTTGACATCTGACACGGACTTAGATGAGTCAGAAGGGTCTCCTCGGTCCCTCTCTGAGGATATCTCTTTTACAGAGATACTAGAAATCCTTAGTCAGAGGGGTGACTGGCAGTCCAAGACCCCTACTTAGGATGAGTCTGTGCTCTTCAAGGCTTTTGGGTCTCAACCATCCACTTCTTGGGTGTCTCCGCCTTACGACAAGCTCATGGATCTGATCTCTCATAAGGCATGGGAGTCACTGGAGGCCATGGAACCTGTCCCTCGTAGACCCAATAAATTCATATCTACCCCAGTCGATAAACCTTTTTTGACAAAAGGAGTCCCTGTGGATGCCATGGTGGTGGCTGCAGCCACCAAAAAGGAAGTATCTGAGACATCCTCTTCTATCCATCCCCCTAACAGAGATTTTAGGGTTATGGATAGATATGGGAAGTGCATGTTTAGTTCAGCGACTTTTTCTCTGCAATCACTGAACTACTTGACCCATTTTACAAGACTACAGAGAGATCTCCTGAAAGAGCTAGGAGATACTCTCCAGGGTACAGTAGCTGCAGGAGTGGCCAACAAAGTCAAAGCCCAGCTCGCTACCCTTAACTCAGTAGTGAACTCGTCCATGCATCTCATATCCTATGCAGCTGATGGTTCGAGTAGAGCCGCTAGTTCAGGCATTGCTCTTCGCAGACAAGCCTGGATGCATCTCTGTTCCTTTGTGAAATCCTTCAAGTCTTCTTTTGTTAATACCCCACTTGATGGCTCATCACTGTTTGGGCCCAAAGTAAAGGAAACTTTAACCAGGTGTGAACAGGAAGGCAAGACTTTATCTGCTGTTGGGGTCCGCTCTTCCACTCCTACTCAGCCCTACCCCAAGGGCCCTAGGGGGGAAAGATGTGGTTCCGAAAAACTCAAGCAGCCTTTCACAACACATGTGGTGAAACCCCCTCTAGAGGCAGAGGAGGGGGTTATAATGGAAGACGCCACCCCCATGGCAGAGGGGGTCCGCTGCAACAGGGTGACAGGGGTCAGTTCTCCGGTCAGTCCTACCAGCACTCCTGAAAGGGGGCCCGGCTGTTCGGCTCTGGAGGCAGTCAGGGGTCACTTGTCTTTGTACCCAGAAGCCTGGATAGACATAACATTGGATACTTGGGTACAAAGCATCATTTCCAGAGGATATTTCATATACCATTCTTTACCCCTTCCATTCCTATCAAAAAAATCCCAGATGTTTCACCCAATCTCAGGGAACATGCAATCATAGAGGTCCACAGATTGCTAGAAAAAAAGAATCATCCAACTAGTCCCAGCAGACCAAGTCTGATTCGGAACTTACTCAAGATTCTTTTTGGTACCAAAGAAAACAGGGGACTGGAGACCTATCTTGGACTTCAACAGACTCAACAAAGTTCGTAAAGAAAGAGAAGTTCTGAATGGTCACGCTTCAGTCCATTCTTCCCTTTTTAGGGAAAGGCGATTGGATGTGCTCCATAGATCTCAAGGACACGTACTATCACATAAAGCTGGACAGATGCTCCAGAGATCATCTGCGCTTCCAGCTGGGAGCCAATCATTACCAGTTTCGAGCCCTGCCCTTTGGTCTCACTTCAGCCCCCAGAGTGTTCACCAAATGCATGGCAGTGGTCACGGCTCACCTGAGGCATCTAGGATTCCAGGTGTTTCCATACTTAGACGATTGGCTCCTCACCGCTACCACCAGGCATCAATTGACTCAGGCAACACAATACACTCTAACACTCTGCCATCAATTAGGCATTACGATCAACTTCAAAAAGTCTGCCTTATCGCCATCTCAGCATACCGTTTTTATAGGAGCAGAGTTAGATACCTCAACCACCACTCTACGTCTCCCTATTGAAAGAGTCTCCCTTCTTCGTCAAAATGTCAGCTCACTGGTGTCAAAGAACAAAGCTACAGCAGCAGAGGTATTGAAAGTACTAGGTTTGATGGTGGCAGCAATCCTGGCTATACCACTCGCAAGGATGCATATGCAAATCCCCCAATGGCTTCTCTTCACTCAGTGATCTTACCAGAAACTACCAATGCACCACATGATTCTTGTCACGGATTCTTGCAGGAGAGACCTTTGGTGGTGGTTGATGTCTCTTCATGTTACAGTAGGGAAACCCTTTGCCCCCCCCCCAGTAGCCACTGTGACCACGGACGCTTCCCTGATAGGGTGGGGGGGGGGCATTTTCAGGGAAAGACTGCCCAAGGCACATGGACAGATCAAAAATCACATCTGCACATCAATGTTCTAGAGCTGAGAGCGGTACTTCTGGCGTTGCAGTACTTTCAGGACTCTCTCCCTCTAGGGACTATTGCAATTCAGACCGACAACATATTAGTAGTCTGGTACTTGAACAAGCAGGGTGGAACCAAGTCTTACCCCCTTTGTCAAGAATCCCTCAGGGTTTGGCAATGGGCTGTGTCATCCCAGTGTTTTCTGTTAGCAACGCACATCCCGGGGAAATCCAACATCATAGCGGACAAGCTAAGCAGGGCAATATTACTCCTTCATAAGTGGTCTCTCAATCAACAGGTTGTGAAGTTGATTTTCCACAAATGGGGTCAGCCTTGCTGTGACCTTTTTGCCAGCCACATCAATGCAAAATCCAGAAGCTACTTTGCCCTGATACTACCTCCTGGTCATCCCCTGAGAAATGCACTTTTACACGATTGGCCCCCGGGTCTCCTTTATGCATTTCCACCCTTCCCATTAATACCCAGATTTCTACAGAAAGCAAAATCGCTGGGAAGGAAGGTTATACTCATAGCCCCCTACTGGCCTTGACAGATTTGGTTTCCATTTCTCCACCATCATCTGTTGGAGGATTCATGGATCCTGGACCCAGTTCTGGACCTTCTGACGCACCTGTCAGGGGACCTTAATCCTTCTCTACAGTCCCTGAAACTGACTGCTTGTCTAATCCACTTTCCCTAATTGCCAGGCTTCATTCAATTTCAGAAGATACAAGACAGATTCTCTTGTCCTCTCACAAGCCATCTACCAGGAAATTATATAGCAGCAAATGGAAAAGTTCTCAATTTGGGCCAACGTGCAGAACATTGACCCTTTTCGAGCTCCGCTATCTTCGATCTTGGAATTTTTGACAAAAAATTTTAAAGAAGGGGCAGCAGCTGCTACAGTTCGAGTTAAGTTAGCTGCTATCTCAAATTTTCACCTTGGTCTTGATGGCTCAAATATTATGAGCCATAAATTATCCAAAACCTTCCTTAAAGGCATTCTTCATATGAGACCTCCGATCAAAATTCCCTTTTCTCCCTGGAATTTAAACTATGCTGTCTCAACTTATTCTTCCTCCCTTTGAGCCAGTTTTTTCTTGTGCTTTAAAATTCTTATTGTGGATAACAATTTTTCTTATGGCTATTACATCTGCCCGCAGAGTGTCAGAACTTCAAGCATTATCCATCAGACCACCCTCATGATCTTCCATGCTGATAGAGTACCTCTCAGAACGAACCCCTCATTTTTACCTAAAGTCTGTTCTGAGTCAAACATCAATCAGGTCATTGAACTACCAGTGTTCTTCCCCAACCACTCTAACAACTTAGAATATATGCTGCACAAACTTGATGTTCACAGACAGCTCAGGTTTTATCTAGACAGAACTAAGGATATTAGAAAATCAGATCAACTTTTTGTAGCCTTCTCAGAAGCAAGAAAAGGCAATCCAGTGGCTAAAACAACCTTATCTAAATGGTTATCTGATTGTATATCCTTTGTTTATGAAAATATGAACATGCCTTTAACGCACAAACTAAAAGCTCATTCTACCACAGCTGTCTCTACCTCTTCTGCCCCTTGACGATATTTGCGCTGCAGCCACTTGGTCTAACCCTCATACCTTTATCTCATATTACAAAGTAGATAAGGCTTCTAGGGACAGGTCTTCCTTTGGTTCTACAGTACTGAAGAACATACTTCCATGAGCCACCCAGGGTTGAGGGTGCTAGGGACGCTACCCATCATTGAGAATAAATGGCGAGATTTAACAACTTCACATATAGAAGTTATGTACTTACCATAACGTTCCATGTGAGTTGTTTATCTCACCTTTATTCTCACGTCCCTCCCTCCTTCCCCCTCCTGGCTGACTGTTGACTTAGAGGCTAGTGCCATCCTGGTTATTCAATATTTCTCTTTCCCTTTGGGTACTCTTCTTCGTAGATATATATAAGAGAGTATGTATAGGTTGTATACATGTATATATATGTATAGACTATTATTCGCAGCAAACAAGATCTGAGGTAATTCTAGCAGTGCATGGCGGGATAAGGGGCTGGTCTCAAGCTACCGGCAAACCTTGAGCTTGCTATCAGCTGTGTCGGAGTCGAGGATCGGCTCCAACCCATCAGTGAGAATAAAGGCGAGATAAACAACTCACATGGAACGTTATGGTAAGTACATAACTTCTATTTTCATCCCTTCCACAGCATCATAACAGCTCTCCTAAGGTTCACAGATGTTATTAATAATCACAGAAATGAAGACAAAATCATGCCTTCCATCTTTCTAGATCTCTCTAAAACATTTCAGTTTCCCATCAGAAACTCCTCTCTGAATTAGCTTCTTTCAATCTCATACTCTATCCTGGTTTCACAATTACCTAACTGACTGCCAACAAGCAGTCAAGTGGCAACAAGAGCTCTCTTTCCTGCAAACCTGTATCCATGGAGGTCCCTCAGGGCTCAATCCTGGGACCCCTTCTCTTTACTATTTTTACCAACAAGCTACACACTGCTACCCAGCTAGCCACCATCATTCAGTATGTAGATGATTCTAGACTTATCTGTGCTAATTCTACTCTATAACTACTAAAAGCTAAAACACAACAAGCCTTCTCAACCATCAACGCTTTGTTATCAGAATCTCAGCTAATACTTAAACCAAACAAAACTAAGCTCATATAATTTCTTTCTAGTAAAACACCTGACTCTTCTTCTTCTTCATTGCGGATACAATCAGCAGATAACACTACTATAGCAACTGTACCACACACCAAACTAGATTTTATTTATTTTTATTTTACATTTGTTAACTGGGATGGTCCGACTGGATGTATGTCCATTTTCAGCGGAGGCCCAGGGAGAAAAGCTCCAAGGTACATGTACACATTACAATTATTTGAAATATTAGTGAATGGCAATTACACACAAGTTACAGACAGAGCAATACAAAGAATCACATGACACTTGTGACTTACAAAGCATTATGAGTATGTATATACAGGAAGTAACAACATATTATATAGACATAGATATAACAATTTACAGCAAACTGAAATTTGATACACACCTAGCACAAGCCAACAAAAAGACACATATTAAACTTGGCTCTCTATATAGAATTAAAGACTGCCTTACTGCAACCACTGCAGTCGATATAGTTAGAAGCCAGTTGCTCTCCACCTTATTATATGTCTCACCTATTTTTACTAATCTAAAAACATCTGAGCTAACAAATCTCGAGGCCTGTTATAACAAAATTGCAAACTTTGCAACAAAATCTCCATATAATTTTTATGATTGCCTGGAGCTACAGCAATTAAATTGGCTAGAACTGCCCTAACAACTAATATATACCCAATTGATAATCACACACAAACAGCAATTAAACTGGCTAGAACTGCCCTAACAACTAATATATACCCAATTGACAATCACACACAAACTCATTTACAAAAAGACACAATCCTTGGCCTACAACAAATGCTCTACTCCGAAATTAACTCCCGAATCCTCCGGTTCTCAAGCAAATCCTTCCTACATATTACCAAATGTAACAACAAAGCTGGCAATTCACTTCACTTTACTCAAATTAAATTTCCAAACACTGGAATACCCTCCCTCAACCTATCCTAGCAACAACTAACCAATCTAACTTCAAAAAACAACTCAAAGAGCAACTTAGTAAAAACTGGATTTGTTCATGTAACACTCCTGGCTAAATCCTTCTTTACCCCCCACCCCACTTTCACTTAGACTAATTTATTTTATTAACCCTTCCAATTTCAGCTTGCCACCTCCTTCCCCAACCATTTTCTACTAACTCTTTCTATAAGAAACTATTTACTTTTTTTTTTAGTCATTCAACCCTCTAACCTGTATTATTCCTCTTTCTCATGCTCTCTGTATGCCCTCTTTGCCATTCTCTGTAAGAATGAATACAAAGAATATAATGTTCAGATATCTCTACATCCACATATTGTACAAATCTCTGTACATTCTTGTATATATTTCTATTGTTGTATATTATTTTCTCATTATGTTGCATGTTTTATATTAGTCAGCTGTTACAAGTAGAGGAGCTTTTCTCCCAGGGTCTCCAATGCAAAATGATTCCGACCCCAATTGCACTCTCCAGGTAAACAAATGTAAAATAAAAATAAATAAATAAATAAATAGCTGCTTTAGCTACATACTGGGAAAGTAGGTAAACATTCAAAGAAAATATCTCATGGGAATAAATACTTCTCATAAATTATAAGAGTTTATAAATATTCCTAAAAAAATCTCCCACAATATTTTTGATTTTAATAGGTTTATCATCTGATAAAAGTAAAGGCTATATTTCAAAATCTTAGAAAGGGAGGCAACAATGTACCGGAGACAGAACACCCAAATATGTTTGACTTTAACCACTATACCCATTCAAGCATGCAACATTTTAATATTTTGTTTGGTTATTTTTTAAATGCAATGAAAGTAAAATCTAAAAAGCATGTTTTCATGTCACTGTTTTATTGGCACGTAAATAAGCATGCTTTCAGAGAACAACATCTCATTGTGTAAGAATAAACTTTGCAAGGAGTCATGTTTTTATCAGTGCTAAATTATTTCAACAAAAGGAGTTTGATCAGTAGGCATACCATATGGAATGCAGCAAAATATAATAAATGAAACAAGCTGCTATAAACAAAGGTTTGTCAATAACATTGCCTCCATGCACCAGCAGATACATGGTAATTTATTGTGCTTGCAGGATGAATACTGTTTAGTTACAAGATTTCTAGACATCGTTTACACAGAAAACCTACTGTTTCCATATTTAGTGATGAACTGGCATATAAGGTTATTACAATGTATTGTGATATTTCAGCTAATTTAAATAGTTGTTAGTTGAAATGTTAAAACAGCGAATGTTCATCACATTGATCACTGTATCAGTAGCCTTACCTATATGGATGTTATCCTTGCCAAGGATATAACAGCAGGCCAGCTTCCAAAGCTTCAGGGCACCTTCCACATGCCCAAACTGTGAGGCAGCTTGAGATGAGCTGACTAAAATATAAGTTTCAGTGCCAAGCCTTTCAGAGCTTAACTGACGCTGAATAATACCCTTCTCTGTGGCTTTTGAGGTTCAGTGGTCGGCTTGTGCTGCTCCATTACTGGGCAGAAAAGTTCCCTTCATGGAAAAAGCTTCCATTCAATTATTTCTGTTGATAATTAATACTTTTCTCTTCAGGAAAGTTATTTTATAGCTAGGAGTTTGTTTTTAATGGACTATCACAAGACTGTATTTTACTTGTAAACTAGAATGCTCCTTTTTTCCTGTCCGTTTCAAAGTTGTTTAAAGTGTTTAAAAAACAATTTTCTGTACAGAAATTGTGTTTGTTTAACTTTTGGGAGCTGGCAATTATTTTAAAGTGTTTTTTTGCTGTTTTTGTGTAAAAAAGTGACTTTTAAAAACTTATAATTTTTATCAGCTTTTGCTGCTTCTTTTCCTTGGGATAGAGGTATCATTTTCGGGTTGGCCATTGAACAAACAGTTGGTCCCAAAGTCAGTCCTTCTTCGAGGTACAAACAAGAAAAGTTAAGTAAACGGCCTTTGTTACCTCAGCAGGCTGGCAATTCACATCACAGTGGCTATCAGAAACTATTTGTTGCCAAAGAGAAAAAAAAAAAGGAGATTCAGGCTTTCTCGAAAGGAAAAGGCACTGCCAGGATGGGGGGGGGGGTGCAAAGTCCCTTAAATAGTCAAACTTGGACTGCCCTTTGTTTTGGGAGTTCCTGAATTCTTTTTTGGAGCCTCGTTGCTATTATGTCAAAATTGATTAAGGGGTTAGAAAATCCCTTAGAAATTAGAAAAAGCAGGGCAAAAAATAAATTTGAGATTCTCTTATTTAACTTACCACTTTCATCACACTTTTTGATCATCTCTGCAGCAAAGGAACCAAACAGTGAATCTCTATCAAAAAGAGAAAATAAAATCTCATTATTCACATCCTCTTGAGAGGTTCAGAGAATGCAGCCAGGCAAATTTCCTCAAAACAGTACCAGATCTCTTTGGCAGCAGTTAGTTACAGACAAAGGAGTTCTGAAGAACAAAACATGCTTTTATTCATGTCACAGACCAGGTTTAGATCTTTAGATCAGGTGTCCCTCATGCAGTTTGTCTTGCGAATGTGTAACCATTCCATAAGGGTTGGATTTGAAAGTGCCTTGTAGGTTAGGCACAGATCACCTCTTAATAGTTGGTAGGAAACAGAGTAAAGGGAAAGGGCTTTTAGTCAATCCACATATGATATGTTGTTTACACCCTGTATTTTATTTATTCTTTTGTAAGGAATCTCTGAAGCCTGGTCAGGTACATGCCAAAAGGTATATTGTACTCAATTACTGGTCTGATGAGGGCCGAGTACAATGGAACTTTAACTTCCTTGGATCTGGATGTCATAGCTTAACTTATAAGCTGTGCCACATAGAAGGAATTCCACACCACTGTGGGCACATGGCAGAGAAATTTCAGGCTACTATCTATATGTGTATGTAGATATCTCACCTCTGAGTCCACTCTTAGGGATGTGTTATTAATGCTGCAATTGGAATGGTGTTTGACTTCCCAAAGGGCATGCTTATATATTTTTTTGCATATAGTTTTAGGCCATAGCTCTGGTACCAATTATTTGTCTGAGTCAGAACCTTCTGAAAGATCCCTACTTTACTAGAGGATTCAGTGATTGCCCCCATCTTGTAGTCATCAGCAAACTTGGTCAACCAAAGGCCTTCTACAATAACCTTGACTTCAGAGAAGTATACTCTGAACAGGAGAGGTCCCAGCACTGGGCCCTGTGGTACATCACTAGTAACTGGTCTCTTGCTGGATTTAGATTCTCCGGCTCTAACAACATGCATCCTGTCTGTGAGCCATTTGGGTATCCATCTGGTGATGCAGAGATTTATATTCAGTTTTGTGAGTTTATCTATAACACCTGAGTGCAGAATTGTGCCAACTCAGGCACTATCTTGACAGAACCAAATATTTCAGATCTTTGGATCTGCTGTTCTTTTCTTGTGATGATAAGAAGGGACTTGTATCAATTCAAACATTTTCCAAATAGTTGTTGAAGGCTATTATATATATTTTTTTTATACTCACCACAATAAAATGTTTCCAGGCAGGGTCAAAGTTCACTCAGCCAGGGCCTTGGTTTCTCTCTGGCTTTTTGGAAAAGGTTGGGTTCTAGAAGTTTTCTAGAAGCTGCATCTTGGCCTTCTGTACATACTTCAAAACACTATAAGCTTGATTCCTTCTCTAGGTCTAAATCAGGCTTTGGAAAGACCATTCTCCATGGTCTCCTGGACGTTACTCCTTCTACCCCTGAAATTTAATTAGCTAAGTTACTCTACCTATATAGTTAAGGTGGCTGCAGCAGTGATCAATATGAGAAGTATAGTACAGTTGTGTAAGTAAAACACTAAATGTTTGAATGATCGCTGCTACATTAGCCGTTCCCTTCATCCACCCCCCCTCTTTATTATTTTTGTGTGTTGTATACGACAGGGTGTGGTTCTTTATTTTTTGTTCTTCCTAGCACTGTCCTTTCAGGGCTCTGCTTTGCTCTCTCTGTTGGCAGGAATGCTATGAAGGGCTCGGTGTCCAAACTTGCCTTTTTAGTTAGCTCAGCTTGCGCTGAATAATGGTTTGGGTATGTGGAAGGTGCTATGAGGCTTCAGAAGATGGCCAGCTCTTATACCCTTGCAGGATATATCCCATATAGCTTGGGCTTCTGCAAAAGTGATCATTTGAACATCTACTGCTATGCTAACTTTACTTACACAAATGTAGTTTTATTTTTACCTGTAATGTTCCACTTCAGCATCACTGCCCATCTCCATAAAAGTGTTTAAATTCAATATTTATTTTCTTCCATGAAAAGAAAGAGATTTATGCTGTAATATAAAAGATAACAGAAGGTCTGTCCACTCAATTTGCTCAACCACTTGCCCTGATGAGGAAAACAATGGCAGAGCAAATGTCTCCACAGTTGGCAGTCACAGGTCTGTTCTGAATGATCTGCAGACATTGAAAAGTAAAATAGGAAATGCAAACTCTCCAGTATGTAATGGGTCTGTCCCATGGCCTAACGCAGTGGTTTATGTCTGGTACACCTCCCTTCTGGAAGCATCCAAGTGGCATTCTGATAAGGTGCCCAAACCATGTCTACTGACTCCTTTTGAGAGAGGATCAGTGGGTGCATTCCTTTGGGTGAGACACTAAACTGAGGTCCCATATGTCTGAGATAGTAGTAACTCAAGTGTATGTAAAAGATTCCATTGCACTTTTTTCGAAAAAGAGTAGGGCAAAGGTCCCTGACACCCTGGCCAAATTTCCCCTAGTCAGTATGAATAGGAACTGAAAAAGAATACTAGCCTAGTGGGACTAACCCAGTCAACAAAGCATAAATAAATAAAAATAAATAAAATATTCTGCAATCCTCCTGGTTTGCCAAGCTCCTCACCCTGTTATGTATGGAGTGTACAAGACATCCTCTGATCCAATATTAATGGATTTACTGCATATAAGCAAGTCATATATCAGAAATATTTGGTCTGGGGATCTAAACCTTTTCTTCAACATCAGTAGAATGGTTTGAAGAGACAGGCACATCTCTCAGAGGATACTGCTGCTCTGGAACAGACTCCCCATCCACATACTGCAGCTCTGGAACAGACTCCCCATCCACATAAAACAAAGTTCATTTCTGTGCATATTCAAGCCCAACTTGGATCTATGGATAGGAAACAGAGAATTTACTCAAGGAATTCCCCTGCACTACTAATGGACAGAGGCAGTTCCTAAATGCTTTATTCCATGTATGGTTCCCCTCAAATTATCTATGGTATGCTCCCATTTATTCTCATTAGGGGTAGTATATAATTATCGATCATCAGATGGGTCTCTAACCAAATGGGATTAGTTAATTTCAGCACAAAAAGGGAGACTGGCTAGGCTTAAAATGGACTACAAGTGTTGCTAGCCTAGCACTTACCTATGAACCTATGAGAGTGAACCTTGCAAGCTAACAAAGCAGCCTAAGTTCTGAAATTTGTATCCATGATCCAATTCTTAAAGTCACTACACCATAAACATGGCCATTGTTGAGGGTGGTGACAGACAGATACACTGAGGTAATTATGAAGTGTCAGGAGCGAGCCTTGAAAAATGGAGGCTGAATAGCTGAAGAAACAGACTTATATGTACCAAGTCCAAGATGTCCATTTCCCGGAATATTCCCTTTTCTCTGAGGTATTGCAATCTCAGATTTAGTACATATAAGTGTGGAGGGTCACTGCTGAGTCCAGGGGGGGGGTTCTGTCCTGCAAAAAAGAAGTTTAAAGGAGAAGAGCAATATTTGAGATCTTTTATTTTAGTAGTGTGTCAGCCCTCAGCATTACATGTGCTGACATTTCAATAGGGAGGCATAAAGTGAGGATTTAAGCAGTGACTCAGTGTCATTCCTGTGTACACCTCAACACTGGCAGTGCTAAAGATAGTTACTCTGAGGTATTGCAATCTCAGATTTAGTACATATAAGTGTGGAGGGTCACTGCTGAGTCCAGGGGGGGGTTCTGTCCTGCAAAAAAGAAGTTTAAAGGAGAAGAGCAATATTTGAGATCTTTTATTTTAGTAGTGTGTCAGCCCTCAGCATTACATGTGCTGACATTTCAATAGGGAGGCATAAAGTGAGGATTTAAGCAGTGACTCAGTGTCATTCCTGTGTACACCTCAACACTGGCAGTGCTAATGATAGTTACCCTTGTGGTAGGTGATCTCCCAGTCTCATCTAGCTTAATCTATGAACACTTCAGCACAATTAAACTCCTCTCAAAGCAAGCTGCCCCCTCCCTCATACAGACAGGGATCAACTCTCTTCTGAGACACAGTCATGACCTCTGATTTCACTTGTTCATTTTCACACTAACAACTTTAGATCAGCAGTGGAACACTCCACTACAAGCCACAGGACACAGTCACATTAGGCCAGCAAATTAACTTTGTTTGCAAACAAGGAAAAACTTGAACCCTGCATTTCCAAATTGGACACTTTTCCAAACCTCACCTTCTCCTTGATATACTGCCTGTGATATCAGAAGCAAGATAGGAGATAATATCTACCTTTGCATTAAATCCTACTGTTATCATAAATGAATCTGACCTAATGATAATTATGTGATCACAACTCTTGCCACTCAAATACATGGACCAAATGGCACACAGCATCTACCATAGGGTTCCATACTGTTGCAGCACCCCCACAATACACTCCTGTGTAGAAAATCATACACCTTCTCCAGTCCCAAAAGACACATATAGGGCATACTTATGACCTTACACAAACCCTTTAAAATCTGTTCATTCACAAAGAGCAGACTCACTGTTTCACAGCCTGAAGCAACTCAATACCACTGTCTGGAATTAGCAGCTCAGCTGTTACAGCACTTACCTATGAACCTACGACAGTAAACCTTGCAATCTAGCAAGGGAACCTACGTTCTGACACTTGTATTCATGATCTCATTCTTAAAGTCACTACACAATAAACATGGTCATTGTTGACGGTGGTGACATAGACTGACAGGTAAACCAAGGTAATAACTTAAAATGTCGGGACTTGCTAGAGTGAGCCTTGAAACATGAAGACTGAATGGCTCAAGAAAGGGACTTATAGTACATGTACTAAGTCCATGATGGCCATTTCTTAGAATATTCCTTTTTCTCTGAGGTATGGTAATCTCTGAGTTAGTACATATAAGTTTGGAGGGTCATTAGTGCATGCAGGGGGACTTGCTGTCCAGCAAAAAAAGAGAAGACCAATGTTTGAGATTTTTTTTTATGTTGTGTTGGCACTCAGCATTGCGAGTGCTGACATTTCAATAGGAAACTATAAACCCAGGATTTATCCAGTGACTCAGCTCTTGTTTATCTGCTACACCTTAATAAATCATCTACAACGCTAATGATAGTGTACCCGTTTGGAATCTGATCTCTAAATCTCATTTACTTCACTTATGAACAACATTTCAGCATTCTTAAAACTCCTCTTCTCAAATCAAGCTGTCCTTCTCTTTCATACAAAGATAAATTAACTCTATTTTGAGACAGAATCAGAACTTCTGATTTGAATTGATGATTTTCACACTAACAACTTCACATCAGCAGTGAAACACTCCACTACAAGTTAGACAACACAGTCACTTGAGGCCAGCAAAATAAATGTGTTTGCAAACAAGGAAAAACTCAACTCCTGCATCTCTAAACTGGACAACTTCCAAACCTCACCTTCTCCTTGATATCCTGCCTGTGAAATCATGAACAAGATAAGAGATAATACACACTCTTGGGGAAAATCCTACTGTTATCACAAATTAATCTGACCCAGTGATGATCATTGTTTTCACAACTCTTGCCTCTGAAATACAAGAACCAAATGCCAGATAACATTTACCATGGAGTTCCATACTGTTGTAGCACCCCTACAATACACTCCTGTGCAGAGAGTCATATGCCTTCTCCAGGCCCAAAAGACATATGTAGGGCATAACTTGCACAAAATCTTTAAAATCTGTTCAGTCGCAACGGGTAGACTCACTGTTCCGCAGCCATGAGAAACTCCGAGAAACTCCACACTGCTCTCTTGAATTAGCAGCTCAGCTATTACAAACAAACTCTCTTCCTAGGAAGGCTACGGTACATGATGTCTCAGTGACAGTCATATACCTTTTTTTCTGCTTTCTAAAAATGAGGACTACAACCTCAGTTCACCAATCCACATCTTTCATGCAACATTAGAGGGAATACCACCGCATTTCTACTCTAAAATAAAAAGGCTATCTCTACAGTGATTAGTCTAGGATGAAAGACAAAAAAAATGAAAAGATGTGCAAACTATGATGACAAAACAATATGTAGAACCTTTAGCATATCTGACTAACACATTGTAAAATTTTCAGATACAGACTCAGTTCCATCTGTTGTCTCACGTACTGTCGCTTCAGTCTGTTTTGTCCAGAAGTTCCTTAAAGTGTTATCTCTTCCACCCTTCTAAAATGTCTCCAATACATATCAGAATTTCTCTACCCTTGCTAAAATCTGCCAATATAATGTCTTCTTTCATTTTCAGTCACCATATGGTTTGCCAGAATGTTTTTCATACAATTCAAATGCCAGTCTTTAAGGACTCATCAAATTTCTCCCACACCATGCCTTTTCTTCTGTGCTTGTTGCAATTACTACACTGCTACCCTCTCAACCAGATCTGAAACCCCCCTTGGTAGCACTGCACAGAAGGGTTCCTTCTTTCACTTGATGGCTTTCCTTACAGCTAGTGCTCACAAGCAGGTGACTGAGTTACTAGTATAGAAAGCATTACTTGTCTCTCAGCCATAATTTCTTGACACTGCCTCCAACAATGAGATGTTGTAAAGGACTGATTTAAGGTTTTATGTCGCAAATCTCTTCCAGTGCATGGAGGAAGTTCTTGTGGTGCTCAAAGGTGAACTCATCCAGCATAGAAGTGCCTGCAAGGTTTTCAAGACATCCTCACCATACATTTGGGTTTTCAGGCTTCCAGATCCATCAGTTACAGATCTGATTATGTGGCACAACTTATCACCAAGTCATGATAATTTGACAGCTCGGTACCTCTCTTGATCCTATATCCAAAAAACATGGCCCCAGTTATAATGAAATAATTACAAAGTCAATCAGTAGCCTGTGATCTAAGGTCCTCTGATACAAAGTTCAGTTACGACTAGCCTTATATCTGAGCATGATGCTCCTTATAGCAGTTTATGATTATTAATGAACTAAATAAAATAATTCAGTATTTAGGTTCTGATTAAGCAAGCTGCTCCATCCAGTCATGCCCTTTTCAAGTATATCCATCATTTTCTTGTTAACACTGATGTTTCCAGGAAAGCTACAGAGTCAGCAGGAGGCACATTATCAAGCTTCACTCCTACAGTTTCCAAAAAAGCTGAATATCTGCTGGACATAAATCTCCAAACAACAAACTGATTCTTCCTTTCTGTAGCTTACAGACATATTGACGTGATCCTTTCATTTTTCTAGCATAAACTCCAACTGTGCAGCACCCAGACATGGGATCTTGAGCATCCCCACATCTACCCTGTGCTTCTCTTATATAGAGGTAACATCCACTATATCTAATTGGTACTTTTACTCCTGCAAAAGCTATGGCTCCCTTCCCTATCACTAAGGTGATCCTCTAAGTCCCCCAAACCAATCACTTTTCTACGTTTTATCACACTGTAGTCATCCTAATCTTGCCCATCACTTGACAGGCATAACATCAGACCTCTACCCTTTGCCTTGTAGGTGGAGAACCCACACAATAGATCCTCACAACTTTTTTCTGACTAAGCCCAGTCTGGGCATGTGATTCGTGTGGCTACCAGACACTTGCTGGTGAGCAGTACCTCAGACCTAGCTATCCTTTTTGACTTAGAATGGAAAAATGAGCTTTCACAGCATGGCTGCTTGAAAAAACACTGTGAAAGTCATTCTTGTTGGCCCACTCCTCACAGTCCAGGCTGTTATGGGTAGCCATAGAAGGAACACAAATTACTAGACACTGTAGCATAAATGGTCACAACAGAATATAATTTCCTCTTCCACATCAAAGTCATACTCTCATTGAGCCTTTAAACTTTCTGTTGTAACTATAACAGCAATATATTTTGAATTACAGTTTTCAAGCACAACATTTTTACTCACTAATGTTTCTCCTACATTAATTGGAGTGGAGAGAGGTAAGAGACTAAAATGGCTCAGTCTATTTTCAGTTTCTTTTTCTAAATCATTATTTTTATGTTCAGCTCTACAGCAAGGTCTGATGTATTATGTTCATCTATGTATATCAGTTATATGTCTGTTTTATACAATAGTCAGTGCCTACTACTAAATCAAACTGAAAATTAATATTTTACCTTTACTGGAGGAAGGCATTTTGTGCATATAAAGAGCTTCAATAAAGTGCCATGCCTGTAAGGCAGAGCTCTGGATTTAATATTTCGCATAATATTAAGAACAATAAATATTCTAACCTCTAATAAAGAGGTATGACAAAAGGATTATAAAATAACTACTGCTTGCTTATTTATTTTTTTAAGTGACTACAGTAGGTCTTTGGGTGGGATTTAGAAAGGTTAATGCTGAAATACAAGCTGCTTTGGTGACTCAGTTTAAGCCAACATGACTGATGTTGATACATAAAGCATGTCTGGCTAAATTTAAACAGTTTAGATGTTAGTCCAACTGTAAACACTCATTTTGTATTCTGACCGGTATTCACAGTTATTTGTGACATACACAATGTGACAAAGGGAGATACTGTCAGCACAGCTATCTGGAATTTTGTAAATAATTGTATGTCATTTGTGAATATCAAGATGATTCACATAAGATGCTTGTGTTACAACTGTATGTCATGTGTATATCAAACTTATTTGTATAGACGTGTGTCGAAAAAGGTTTTTGCAAAGTGCTTGAAAAGTATCCGCGGTGTGCCCTACTGCATTAGAACAGAAATGTACATGCACTATTGTAACTGTTTAAATGTACATATTTTAACAGTGAAAATTGGAAAACAGGAGGTTAACTTCAGTCCAGCAAAACTTCAGAAAAATAGCTGAAATTATATTACTTTATGGCTGCACAATAAAAGATGATATCTTTCAGTTTCAATGCAGCAAGAAGACACAATGTCTAAAACTAGGGAGCTTTCTGTATTTTCTCTAAGATGAAATAATTATTAGTCTTAAAATGAGAATGGATATAATTGTTTTATGACTTCCAGAATCAGCCAAATATCTGAGGCCTATGTATTTTCACAGGTAGATGTTAAATACTGATAGCTTCCAGCAGTGGGGTTTCACCTGGGATAGAGTCAGATGACAAGAAATTATGTCATTCTGCAAGCTATCCCAGCATAATATTTTAGATATTAATTTGAGTATCTTAGAGAGTCACAACATTCTATATTCTGTCTTGGACCTTACAACAACTAGAAAATCCATTCACCACATTTGCCTTGCTCTTAAGTAAGTTAACTAGGGTATAGTAATTCTCTTAGATTCAGTCAGGAGTATAGTGAAGCCCAGTTTTGATGTTTTTTCTTTATTTATTTGAGATTGTGCTGCAATTTTGTTTTAAATATTTCCTGTTTTAAATATGTCCAGTGGTCTAGAACTATGATGTTACTGTGAATATATTTAGCATCGTTCCTTTATTTATTATTAAATATATTTAAACCTTTCATTGTGGCTGATCTGTATAGATATATTTAAGTTCTGAGACTACTTGCATATTTATTAGGTGACCCTGTGTAAGCCATTTCTAATAGCCTTGCTCCTGGTCAAACTCCTATTTGTATTAATAGTAACATTACACAGAAAGATTGGACACCATTTGTTAAGGGCCTTAAACTAGCTGATAAGGAGTTGGCTGGTGGCAGTGATAACTACCTTATAATATGGGCAAAAGGGGCATAGCTAGTAAACCTGTGCCGGCCTTTCTCAGGTGTGTGTGTGTGCGTGTGTGTGTGTGTGTGTGTGTGTGTGTGTGTGTGTGTGTGTGTGTGTGTGTGTGTATAAATCAAACCTCAAAGAGTGTGTGTCAACAACTTGAGCAGGGACATAAAGCACTGATTGGCAGAGAGGGTGATGGAGGGCTTGGCCACTCAACTGAGATATCAACTCTATAGCTGAGCTAGTGGGAAGTCTTATTGGGGATCTAGAGAAAGAGGGAGAAACCAACCCCTGACTGACTGTGGTCTCTGTGTGCTCAAAAAAAGGGAAATTTCACATGATGCAGAGAGCTGAATCTGGAAATACTGTGTGTGCACCTTGTCATCCTCCCAGTGTACATCCCCCACTAGTGCCAGTGGTGAGGATTGAGACTACTTGATTACTGGTCCAGTGGTGGGTCATCACATACAGTATGAGTGAAAACTGTCTTGTATACTTTACAAGACTGTTCTGATTCATAGACTCCATTTGCTGCACACAATTTCCACTGTGCACTCTGGGCAGCGAGGTTCAGAGTGCCATATGCAAATGTGTGCTCTGTAGTAGGGTCTTTGTAAATAAATTCCCAAGTACTCTACCCAATTACATTCCTTGCATAGTTTTCAATTCATAATTATCTGAACTACACAAGTGCAGGGCAAGGTTCCAAAAGCATTAAGTGTTCACTGCATTCCTGTGGTCCACAGTAGTGCCTTCGTATTGTAGAAATCTGTGCAGGGTGAATCACAGCCACTTCATCCTGCATAGATAACCAATGCAGGTAATTGTGCTGTGTGAATAGGAGGGCATGTATATCTGTATGCTTGCGCAAGTCAGTGTGTTACTGTGTGTGTGTGTGTGAGAACTGGGAGAGAGAGGGAAGGAGTCCCTCAGTGTCTGTGCATGAAAGGCTATTGAGAGTGTCACTGTGTGTGTTTGTCTGTATCTGTGTCTGTCTCCTGAGATGGGGAGCCAGTGCCCGTGTGTGTGTGTCTGTGTGTTCTTCTTGTTATCTGTGCTACAGTACAGCTGTCAGGTGCTCCACTGCAAAGTTGTGCCAATTGCACAGTGAAGTGATTCATAGTTATGCAACTTGCGAAGTAATGAAACTAAGCCCTTTGGAGAATTTTGGTGACTATGAATTGGTAGACAGCAGTGCAATGGGAATCATCTCTAGTTTTGGGTAATTTGTGATGCACTGCTACTAACCATAGATGTAACTAGGTCAGTTGGTGCCCTGAGCATTCCCCCAGTCTATGCTCCCTCAACTAGAGTTCAGAATAAATTAAAAAAAACAGCTTTGCGATGGTCCATTTCAATGTAAATGAGCATTAATACTCACTCCCAAATGAGAGCCAACCAATAAAAGCAACAATCACAACACTGAGTTGCAGGGAACCACTGACACCTCTCCTGTGGTACTGATCACTCCCTCTAACAGCCTGCACCTGGGGCAGCCACCCTCTCACCCCACCACAGCTTATTCTCTTGCTTGGCTATACACAGACTTTAGATACTCTGGGCTGGAATCAGAACATTTTGCAAACAGCCATAGGAAGTAGTGGTGGTTAGGTACACATTAACATTGCAGAATGTACATTTAAAAAGTGAGGTCACTCGCTACAAAACTGCTGACATCACAAAAGATGCTAAACTCACAAAACAAAATAAGTTAAGCTATCAGCTCAGTGAAGTATGTGGATATTCAGTGCTTAACTGCATTTTCAAGCATATAGTGCCTAGGTATTATGATTTTTATTTTGTTTTAGCTGCTCTCTACAGCTACAGGAAAGAATGTCAATCAGCTGTTGATATTTCTTTTTAATACATTCATATTGAGAGTCATAGTCGAGCTAGTCAGGGACTGCCAGCATTGTGACATCACAGTAATGTCAAGTTTCTGAGATTTTTCATTGAGTGACAATGTCTGCATTGATCAACCATGTGGCTTAATATAGCATTCCTAAACATTTAATTTATTATTCATTCTGAAATGTTCACCTACATCAAATGGATACCACTACAACAGCTAAATTCCACTGCTGAGTTTCTGAACCCCAGTGTTTCTCAATGATATCTATACATATTACATGCAGTAACAGAACACTATTTAATGCTAAACAACAAAACTGTCATGCAGGGTTCACCTGTCCGTGTCACACAATGTTTATCAGTGTTGGAGAAGAGACACAATTTTCCTCCATTAACTGATCACAACTGCACAAAGGTTAATGCTTTCAGCTTCTAAACAAATATGGCCATTATTGTTCTGTGGAACATCCAAGCACTATGCCTCTATTCTTGATTATTATTTTATAGCAGCCATAAAAGAGAACCAAATGAAGTTCAAGTGACTACAAAAGAATTAATGCAAAACATCAACTGTATACAAACCACAGATGAGAATAGTTGACATTAGAATGCTTTTCTTTGTCTGTAAGGTAATACTATAATGTACTGTCAACACAGGAGAACCTCATTATGGTACAGCAATGAAATGTACTAAATTGAGTGACCACCAAGAAACCACTGTTTTAAATGTTGTGAGCCAGAGGAAAGGTAACAGAACTACCCAGTGTTTA